>NC_054475.1:167910416-167925416 GCF_017639515.1 Carcharodon carcharias | reverse complement strand
GGAACACACCGAGGAACACACCGAGGAACACACCGAGGAACACACCGAGGAACACACAGAGGAACACACAGAGGAACACACCGAGGAACACACAGAGGAACACACCGAGGAACACACTGAGGAACACACTGAGGAACACACCGAGGAACACACTGAGGAACACACCGAGGAACACACTGAGGAACACACCGAGGAACACACTGAGGAACACACCGAGGAACACACTGAGGAACACACAGAGTAACATACAGAGGAACACACTGAGGAACACACTGAGGAACACACCGAGGAACAAACTGAGGAACACACCGAGGAACACACTTGAGGAACACACTGAGGAACACACTGAGGAACACACCGAGGAACACACTGAGGAACACACAGAGGAACACACCGAGGAAAACACAGAGGAACACACTGAGGAAAACACTGAGGATCAAACTGAGGAACACACCGAGGAACACACTGAGGAAAACACCGAGGAACACACAGAGGAACATACAGAGGAAAACACCAAGGAACACACCGGGGAACACACTGAGGAACACACAGAGGAACACACAGAGGAACATACAGAGGAACACACAGAGGAACATACAGAGGAACACACTGAGGAACACATCGAGGAACATACAGAGGAACATACAGAGGAACACACAGAGGAACAAACCGAGAAACACACAGAGGAACATACAGAGGAACACACTGAGGAACACACTGAGGAACACATCGAGGAACACACAGAGGAACACACAGAGGAACACACCGAGGATCACACTGAGGAACACACCAAGGAACACAAAGAGGAACACACCAAGGAACACACCAGGGAACACACTGAGGAACACACAGAGGAACACACTGAGGAACACATTGAGGAACACACTTAGGAACAGACCGAGGAACACACTGAGGAACACACTGAGGAACACACTGAGGAACACACAGAGGAACACACAGAGGAACACACAGAGGAACATACAGAGGAACACACAGAGGAACATACAGAGGAACACACTGAGGAACACATCGAGGAACATACAGAGGAACATACAGAGGAACACACAGAGGAACAGACCGAGAAACACACAGAGGAACATACAGAGGAACACACTGAGGAACACACTGAGGAACACATCGAGGAACACACAGAGGAACACACAGAGGAACACACCGAGGATCACACTGAGGAACACACCAAGGAACACAAAGAGGAACACACTGAGGAACACATTGAGGAACACACTTAGGAACAGACCGAGGAACACACTGAGGAACACACTGAGGAACACACTGAGGAACACACAGAGGAACACACAGAGGAACACACAGAGGAACACACCGAGGATCACACTGAGGAACACACCAAGGAACACAAAGAGGAACACACCAAGGAACACACCAGGGAACACACTGAGGAACACACAGAGGAACACACTGAGGAACACATTGAGGAACACACTTAGGAACAGACCAAGGAACACACTGAGGAACACACTGAGGAACACACAGAGGAACACACAGAGGAACACACAGAGGAACACACAGAGGAACATACAGAGGAACACACTGAGGAACACATCGAGGAACATACAGAGGAACATACAGAGGAACACACCGAGGAACACAAAGAGGAACACACCAAGGAACACACCGGGGAACACACCGAGGAACACACAGAGGAACACACAGAGGAACACACTGAGGAACACATTGAGGAACACACTTAGGAACAGACCGAGGAACACACTGAGGAACACACTGAGGAACACACTGAGGAACACACCGAGGAATTCACAGAGGAACACACAGAGGAACACACAGAGGAACATACAGAGGAACACACAGAGGAACATACAGAGGAACACACTGAGGAACACATCGAGGAACATACAGAGGAACATACAGAGGAACACACAGAGGAACAAACCGAGGAACACACAGAGGAACACACTGAGGAACACATTGAGGAACACACTTAGGAACAGACCAAGGAACACACTGAGGAACACACCGAGGAACACACTTGAGGAACACACCGAGGAACACACAGAGGAACACACTGAGGAACATACAGAGGAACACACCAAGGAACACATCGAGGAACATACAGAGGAACACACCGGTGAACACACTGAGGAACACACAGAGGAACAAACTGAGGAACATACAGAGGAACACACTGAGGAACACATCGAGGAACACACTGAGGAATACACAGAGGAACACACCGAGGATCACACTGAGGAACACACCAAGGAACACAAAGAGGAACACACCAAGGAACACACCGGGGAACACACTGAGGAACACACAGAGGAACACACTGAGGAACACACAGAGGAACACACAGAGGAACACACAGAGGAACACACAGAGGAACACACAGAGGAGCACATCGAGGAACATACAGAGGAACACACCGAGGAACACAAAGAGGAACACACCAAGGAACACACCGGGGAACACACTGAGGAACACACAGAGGAACACACCGAGGAACATACAGAGGAACACACTGAGGAACACATTGAGGAACACACTTAGGAACAGACCGAGGAACACACTGAGGAACACACCGAGGAACACACTTGAGGAACACATCGAGGAACACACAGAGGAACACACTGAGGAACATACAGAGGAACACACCGAGGAACATACAGAGGAACACACTGAGGAACACATTGAGGAACACACTTAGGAACAGACCGAGGAACACACTGAGGAACACACCGAGGAACACACTTGAGGAACACACCGAGGAACACACAGAGGAACACACTGAGGAACATACAGAGGAACACACCAAGGAACACATCGAGGAACATACAGAGGAACACACCGGTGAACACACTGAGGAACACACAGAGGAACAAACTGAGGAACATACAGAGGAACACACTGAGGAACACACTGAGGAACACATCGAGGAACACACTGAGGAATACACAGAGGAACACACCGAGGATCACATTGAGGAACACACCAAGGAACACAATGAAGAACACACCAAGGAACACACCGGGGAACACACTGAGGAACACACAGAGGAACACACTGAGGAACACACAGAGGAACACACAGAGGAACACACAGAGGAACACACAGAGGAACACATCGAGGAACATACAGAGGAACACACCGAGGAACACAAAGAGGAACACACCAAGGAACACACCGGGGAACACACTGAGGAACACACAGAGGAACACACCGAGGAACACACAGAGGAACACATCGAGGAACATACAGAGGAACACACCGAGGAACACAAAGAGGAACACACCAAGGAACACACCGGGGAACACACTGAGGAACACACAGAGGAACACACCGAGGAACATACAGAGGAACACACCGAGGAACACACTGAGGAACACACCAAGGAACACACCAAGGATAACACCGGGGAACACACAGAGGAACATACAGAGGAACACACTGAGGAACACACCAAGGAACACACCAAGGATAACACTGGGGAACACACAGAGGAACACACCGAGGAACATACAGAGGAACACACCGAGGTACACACTGAGGAACACACCAAGGAACACACCAAGGATAACACCGGGGAACACACAGAGGAACACACCGAGGAACATACAGAGGAACACACTGAGGAACACACTGAGGAACACACCAAGGATAACACCGAGGAACACACAGAGGAAAACACCGAGGAACATACAGAGGAACACACCGAGGAACACACCGAGGAACACACAGAGGAACACACCGAGGAACACACCGAGGAACACACCGAGGAACACACTGAGGAACACACCGAGGAACACACCGAGGAACACACCGAGGAACATACAGAGGAACACACCGAGGAACACACCGAGGAACACACTGAGGAACATACAGAGGAACATACTGAGGAACACACTGAGGAACACACCAAGGAACACACCACGGAAAACATTGGGGAACACACTGGGGAACAGACTGGTGAGCACACTGAGGAACACACCGAGGAACACACTGAGGAACATACAGAGGAACACACTGAGGAACACACTGAGGAACACACCAAGGAACACACCACGGAAAACATTGGGGAACACACTGGGGAACAGACTGGGGAGCACACTGAGGAACACACCGGGGAACACACCGGGGAACACACTGGGGAACACACCGGGGCACACACCGGGGAACAGACTGGGGAACACACTGGTGAACACACTGGGGAACACACCGGGGAACACACTGGGAAACACACTGGGAAACACACTGGGGAACCTACCAGGGAACATACTGGGGAACACACTGGGGAACACACCGAGGAACACACCGAGGAACTCACAGAGGAACACACCGAGGAACACACCGAGGAACACACAGAGGAACACACCGAGGAACACACAGAGGAACACACTGAGGAACACACCGAGGAACACACTGGGAAACACACTGGGGAACATACCGGGGAACATACTGGGGAACACACTGGGGAACACACCGAGGAACACACCGAGCAACACACTGAGCAACATACAGAGGAACATACAGAGGAACACACTGAGGAACATACAGAGGAACACACTGAGGAACACACTGAGGAACACACCAAGGAACACACCACGGAAAACATTGGGGAACACACTGGGGAACAGACTGGGGAGCACACTGAGGAACACACCGGGGAACACACCGGGGAACACACTGGGGAACACACCGGGGCACACACCGGGGAACAGACTGGGGAACACACTGGTGAACACACTGGGGAACACACCGGGGAACACACTGGGAAACACACTGGGAAACACACTGGGGAACATACCAGGGAACATACTGGGGAACACACTGGGGAACACACCGAGGAACACACCGAGGAACTCACAGAGGAACTCACAGAGGAACACACCGAGGAACACACCGAGGAACACACAGAGGAACACACCGAGGAACACACAGAGGAACACACTGAGGAACACACCGAGGAACACACTGGGAAACACACTGGGGAACATACCGGGGAACATACTGGGGAACACACTGGGGAACACACCGAGGAACACACCGAGGAACTCACGGAGGAACACACAGAGGAACACACCGAGGAACATACGGAGGAACACACCGAGGAACACACCGAGGAACATACAAGAGGAACACACCAAGGAACACACTGAGGAACATACAGAAGAACACACTGAGGAACACAATGAGGAACACACCAAGGAACACACCAAGGAGAACACCGGGGAACACACCGAGGAACACACCGAGGAACATACAGAGGAACACACCAAGGAACACACTGAGGAACATACAGAAGAACACACTGAGGAACACACCAAGGAACACACCAAGGAAAACACCGGGGAACACACTGAGGAAAAGACCGGGGAACACACTGGGGAACACACCGGGGAACACACCGGGGAACAGATTGGGGAACACACTGGGGAACACACCGGGTAACACACCGGGGAACAGACTGGGGAACACACTGGGGAACACACTGGGGAACACACCGGGGAACACATCGGGGAACACACTGGGAAACACACTGGGGTACACAATGGGGAACACACTGGGGAACACACCGGGGAACATACTGGGGAACACACTGGGGTACACCCTGGGGAGTACAGCTCTATTGTTAAACCTCTGACTCTTTCTCTTTGCAGGATGATTTTCTCTGAACTATTGGGAAGTTTCAATCTCCATCGGCCATCTCATTGGCGGTTAATTCTTGGGATTCTCACCTTGATCCACCCTCACCCAGCAGGTGACAATTGTTAAATTGAAAAGTTTGGGCAGTTGATTTGTTGTTCTGTTTAGTCACTAATCTCTGAGAGTCCCATAGAATATCACGAGATCGGGGATTGTCAAATTAGAAAGAAAGATTTGCAATATTCCAGCACCTTTCACCCACTCAGCACATTTCAGAGTATTACTGCTAAGAAATACTTTTTGAAATGTAGGAAGTTGCAGTATAGGAAAACACACAGCTAATCCACAAAAGAGGATTATGATAAACGACTGGGTCATCTGACTGATGGATGATATTGCTGGGAATACCGGGCATAATGCTCCTGCTCTTCTTCAAAATAGTGGTCATGGAATCTTTTATGGCAGTTGAGGGAGCAGAGGTAGCCTCAGTTTAACACCTCTGATGAGCTGGGGGTCCATTCACCAGCCAGTGCCAGTTTTTAATGTTGATAAAGCTTTTATGAAGCACTTTCTACATAAAATTAACAGAATTGCAAGTTGCTGTAGCTATTGTAAATACTTAGATAGTTACAAGTTTCAGACTATTAAATGAGCACAATGTTTCATGCAGGTAAACTTTGTGATTCTCTATTGTTACAGGGAGTGTTTCAATGAAAGGACAAAAGGCAGTTTTCAATGTAACCTCTAAGTATGGGAGCCTCTCTAGTGGAATCCAAATGCCTGCACTATCTGAGTTGACTGTGTGTGTTGACATTTACCTCAGACACTCTATCAAGATGTGGGCTGCATTTACCTATCACACTGTAGCATCTGGAGATATTCAAGAGCTGGGAATTGGAGGCCAGGATCATAACATTAAGGTGTGGTTTTCTGGTACAACCAGAGAAACCCAAATCTTTGTGCCATTAAATGCTTGGAACACAGCATGTTTCACGTGGAGTGCAACTTCTAAACACCTGACCATTTATCTGAATGGAGAGGAGAGAGATGTTTCCAATGTAACAGCCAGAACAATTAACCCTGGAGGGTCCTTAATCCTGGGAAAATACCAAGTATCCCATTTCAACACTTCAAAGATTGAGTTTGCTAATTCCTGGAGTTTTTTAGGAGAACTATACTATTTCAGAGTGTGGAACCATGTGAAGAGTTCTCTGGAGATTTCAAGGTTGAATTGCTCCAATGGTAATATTATCAGCTGGTCAACAAAGCATTTGAATTTCACAAGAAACACACTGGAAAGTGATCCTTCTCTTCAATGTGGTGAGTTACACATGGAAGTGTTTACGAGGATGGTTCCAGGGATGAGAAACTTCAGCTATGAGGAAAGATTGGAGAAGTTGGGACTGTTTTCCTTGGAGAGGAGAAGGCTGAGAGGAGACTTGTTAGAAGTTTTCAAAATCATGAGGGGTCTGGACAGAGTAGAGAGGGAGAAACTGTTCCCACTGGTAAACGGATCGAGAACAGAGGGCACAGGTTTAAAATGATTTGCTAAAGAAACAAAGGTGAGGTGAGAAAACACTTTTTCACACAGCGAGTAGTTAGGGTTTGGGATGCGCTGCCTGGGATTGTGGTGGAGGCAGGTTCAATCGAGGCATTGGGTGATTATTTAAATAGAAACAATGTGCAGGGTTATGGGGAAAAGGCAGGAGATTGGCAATGAGTTAAAATGCTCAGAGAGCCGGTGCAGAGACGATGGGCCGAATGGCCTCCTTCTACACTATAACGATTCTGTGATTCTGTTAAATAACATTGCAGGATCTGTAAATTAGACCTCAGAGAAGTAGAGAGGTGTGTGATTTAGGGAGGAAACTCCAGAGAAAAGAACTGGGATGGAAGGACTGGAGGCACATTGCAGAAATACGGGGACATAGGCCAAGGACAAAGAGGGTATGGGAAGGGCGAGAAGCTCCAGGGAAAGTATGAGTTGCACCTCTCAGTTTCAATATCATGAAATTGGACAGAGGATAGAGAGGAGGAGGGACTGAGAGAGGGAGGGACAGAGAGAAGGAGGGACAGAGAGCAGCAGGGACAGGGAGGAAGGATAGAGAGGAGGAAGGATAGACAGAAGAAGGGATAAAGAGAAGGAGGGATATGAACATATGAATTAGGAACAGGCCATTCAACCCCTCGAGCCTGCTCCGCCATTCAATTAGATCATGGCTGATCTGATAGTAACCTTGACTTCACATTCCCACGTACCCCCGATAACCTTTCACCCCCTTGCTTATCAAGAATCTATCTAGCTCTGCCTTAAAAATATTCAAGGACCACGCTTCCACCACATTTTGAAAAGAGTTCCAGAGACTCTCAACACTCAGAGAAAAATTTCTCCTCATCTTTGTTTTAAATGAGTGACCCCCTTATTTTTAAACAGTGTCCCCTAGTTCTAGACTCTCCCACAAGAAGAAACTTCCTCTCCACATCCATCCTGTTAAGACTCCTCAGGACCTTAAAGGTTTCAATTAAGTTCCTGTGGCACACCACTCATCACATCCTGCCAACCATTTATGCCAACTCTCTGCTTCCTGCCAGCCAGCCAACCTTCTATCCATGCCAATATGTTACCCCCTACACCAGGAGTTTTTATTTTCTGCAATAACCTTTGATGTGGCACGTTATCAACTGCCTTCTGTAGATCTAAGTATAGTACATCCACCAGTTCCCCTTTATCCACAGCACATGTGTCTCTTTCAAGGAACTCCAATAAATTTAGTTAAACATGATTTCCCTTTTACAAAACCATGTTGACTCTGCCTGATTGCCTTGAATTTTTCTAAGTGCCCTGTTATAACATCTTTAATAATAGCTTCTAACATTTTCCCTATGACAGATGTTAAACTAACTGGCCTATAGTTTCCTGCTTTCTGTCTCCCTCCCTTTTTGAATGAAGGAATTACATTTGCTATTTTCCAATCTAATGGAACCTTCCCTGAATCTAGGGAACTTTGGAAAATTAAAACCAATGTATCAACTATCTCACCAGCCATTTCTTTCAGGAACTGAGGATGAAATCCACCAGCACCTGGGGATTTGTCAGCCCGCAGTCTCAACAATTTACTCAGGACCACTTCCCTGGTGGTTGTAATTTTCCTGAGTTCCTCCCTTCCTTCCATTTCCTGGTTTATAGCTGCATTTGGGATGTTACTTATATCCTCTACAGTGAAGATCTGAGCAACATACCTGTTTAATTCATCTGGCATCTCCCTACTTTCCATTATCAATTCCCCAGATGCACTTTCTATAGGACCAACGCTCACTTTGTTAACTTCTTATTTAAATATCTATACAAACTCTTACTATCTTTCGTTCATACCCTAATTTTTCCCTCCTTATTAATCTTTTTGTCATTCTTTGTTGTTCTTTATATTCTTTCCAATGTTCTGACCTGCCTCCCGTTTTTGCGTAATTATATGCTTTTTCTTTAAGTTTGATGCTGTCTTTAACTTTTTTAGTTAACCATGGATGCTGAATCCTCCCCTTGGCATTTTTCTTCCTCTTTGGAGTGTATATACTCTGTGTGTTCTGAAATATTCCTTTAAATATCTGCCGCTGAACTTCTATTGACCTATCCTTTAACCTCATTTGCCAATTCACTTTAGCAAGCTCTGCTTTCATGCCCTCATAATTGTCCTTAATTAAGTTTAAAAGTCTTGACGCACTTGTTTCTCCCTCAAACTGAATGTAAATTTCAATTGTCTTATGATCACTGCTACCTAGGGGTATCTTCACGAGGAGGTTATCAATTAATCCTATCTTGTTGCTCAACACCAGGTCTAGTACAGCCTGCCCTGTGGTTGGCTCCAGAATGTGCTGTTCTAAGAATCTATTCCAAAAACATTCTATGAACTCCTCATCTATATTACCTTTGTCCATCTGATGTTTCCAGTCTACATGTAGATTAAAATCCCCCATGATTATTGCTGTTCCTTTCTGGCAAGCTCCCATTGTCTCTTCTTTTATATCCTGTCCTACTGTAGAGTTACAATTCAGAGGCCTGTACACCAGTCCCACAAGTGACTTCTTGCCTTGATCATTCCTGATCTGTTTTGTTTCATATGCTCCCTGTGTTTACATACAGAACATTTAGTTTTGTCCTATTATTATTTCTGTAGAGTTTAGCCTTATCTGCTGATTTACTGTTAGATTTGTACTCTCTGTCCCTTCCTGTCACAGTCTGTTTATTATTTCCCATTTTAATACCTGTCTCTCTTGCCTTGTCTCTACTCCTTGATTTACCACATCTTCCCAAATTTGACCCCTTGCCCCACTATTCAGTTTAAAACCCTCTCTACTCCCCAAGTTATGCAGCTCGCGAGGATACCAGCCCCAGCACAGTTCAGGTGTACACCATCCCAAAGGCACAGATCCCACTTTTCCCAATACCGGTGTCAGTGCCCCACAAACCAGAACCCACTTGTCCCACATCAGTCTTTGAGTCACACATTCGTCTCTCTAATCTTATTTGTCCTTTGCCAATGTGCACGTGCTCAGGTAATAATCCAGAAATTATTACCTTTGAGGCTCTGCTTCTTAATATTGTACCGAGTTCGTCATACTGACTATGCAAAGCCTCCTTCCTCATCCTACATGGACCACGACTACTGGATCCTCCCCCTCCCACTGCAAGTTCCTCTCCAGCCCAGAGCAGATGTCCTGAACCCTGGCACTGGGCAGGCAACACAGCCTTCTGGACTCTCGCTCTTTGCTACAGAGAACAGTATCAATCCCCCCTCACTATACTGTCCCCTACTATGACTACATTCCTTTATGCTCCGCCCACTTCAGTGGCTTCCTGTCCCATGGTGTCATGGTCAGTTTGTTCATCTACCCTGCAGCCCCCACTCTCATCCAAACAAACTGAGAGAACCTCAACCTGTCGGACAATTGCAGAGGCTCACACTCTTGCTCTCTGGGTCCCCTTACCTGTTACCCAGGAGTTCCCACATGCTGCAGCCTTGACATATCACCTGTCCTGTCATCCTTAATGTGTTTTAAATAATTACTTAATTATATTAATCACTTATTTATATTGCTTTCTTATATCATTTATTAACTTTACCACCAATTTGTGTAGGAAGGATATGGAGAAGCTGGGATGGAGAAAAGGATGGATAGAGAGAAGGAGCGATAAAGAGAAGGAGAGATAGAGAGAAGGAGGGATAGAGAGAAGGAGGTATAGAGAGAAAGAAGGTTGGGAGAAGAAACGATAGAGAGAATGAGGGAAGTTTGGAGGAGACAATTGATTTTAAGAGAGGGAGTGTGACAAACGTCACAGTGGAGGGAATCAGATTAGATGTGAAAGTGGGACCTATCAGATAACTGTGTTTGGCAAACTGTGTGTGAGAGAGAGAGAGGGAGAGGGAGAGAGGGAGAGAGGGAGAGGGAGAGGGAGAGAGGGAGAGAGGGAGAGGGAGAGAGGGAGAGAGAGGGAGTGGAAGAGAGAGAGAGAGAGAGGGAGTGGGAGAGAGAGAGAGAGGGAGTGGGAGAGAGAGAGAGAGAGGGAGGGAGAGAGGGAGAGAGGGAGAGGGAGAGGGAGAGAGGGAGAGGGAGAGAGAGAGAGAGAGGGAGAGGGAGAGAGGGAGAGAGGGAGAGGGAGAGGGAGAGGGAGAGAGAGAGAGAGGGAGAGGGAGAGAGGGAGAGAGGGAGAGGGAGAGGGAGAGAGGGAGAGAGGGAGAGGGAGAGAGGGAGAGAGGGAGAGGGAGAGAGAGAGAGAGGAGAGGGAGAGGGAGAGAGGGAGAGAGGGGAGAGAAGCTCCAGGGAAAGTATGAGTTGCACCTCTCAGTTTCAATATCATGAAATTGGACAGAGGATAGAGAGGAGGAGGGACTGAGAGAGGGAGGGACAGAGAGAAGGAGGGACAGAGAGCAGCAGGGACAGGGAGGAAGGATAGAGAGGAGGAAGGATAGACAGAAGAAGGGATAAAGAGAAGGAGGGATATGAACATATGAAATTAGGAACAGGCCATTCAACCCCTCGAGCCTGCTCCGCCATTCAATTAGATCATGGCTAATCTGATAGTAACCTTGACTTCACATTCCCACGTACCCCCGATAACCTTTCACCCCCTTGCTTATCAAGAATCTATCTAGCTCTGCCTTAAAAATATTCAAGGACCACGCTTCCCACCACATTTTGAAAAGAGTTCCAGAGACTCTCAACACTCAGAGAAAAATTTCTCCTCATCTTTGTTTTAAATGAGTGACCCCCTTATTTTTAAACAGTGTCCCCAGTTCTAGACTCTCCCACAAGAAGAAACTTCCTCTCCACATCCATCCTGTTAAGACTCCTCAGGACCTTAAAGGTTTCAATTAAGTTCCTGTGGCACACCACTCATCACATCCTGCAACCATTATGCCAACTCTCTGCTTCCTGCCAGCCAGCCAACCTTCTATCCATGCCAATATGTTACCCCTACACAGGAGTTTTTATTTTCTGCAATAACCTTTGATGTGGCACGTTATCAACTGCCTTCTGTAGATCTAAGTATAGTACATCCACCAGTTCCCCTTTATCCACAGCACATGAGTCTCTTTCAAGGAACTCCAATAAATTTAGTTAAACATGATTTCCCTTTTACAAAACCATGTTGACTTCTGCCTGATTGCCTTGAATTTTTCTAAGTGCCCTGTTATAACATCTTTAATAATAGCTTCTAACATTTTCCCTATGACAGATGTTAAACTAACTGGCCTATAGTTTTTTCCTGCTTTCTGTCTCCCTCCCTTTTGAATGAAGAATTACATTTGCTATTTTCCAATCTAATGGAACCTTCCCTGAATCTAGGGAACTTTGGAAAATTAAAACCAATGTATCAACTATCTCACCAGCCATTTCTTTCAGGAACTGAGGATGAAATCCACCAGCACCTGGGGATTTGTCAGCCCGCAGTCTCAACAATTTACTCAGGACCACTTCCCTGGTGGTTGTAATTTTCCTGAGTTCCTCCCTTCCTTCCATTCCTGTTTATAGCTGCATTTGGGATGTTACTTATATCCTCTACAGTGAAGATCTGAGCAACATACCTGTTTAATTCATCTGGCATCTCCCTACTTTCCATTATCAATTCCCCAGATGCACTTTCTATAGGACCAACGCTCACTTTGTTAACTTCTTATTTAAATATCTATACAAACTCTTACTATCTTTCGTTCATACCCTAATTTTTCCCTCCTTATTAATCTTTTTGTCATTCTTGTTGTTCTTTATATTCTTTCCAATGTTCTGACCTGCCTCCCGTTTTTTGCGTAATTATATGCTTTTTCTTTAAGTTTGATGCTGTCTTTAACTTTTTTAGTTAACCATGGATGCTGAATCCTCCCCTTGGCATTTTTCTTCCTCTTTGGAGTGTATATACTCTGTGTGTTCTGAAATATTCCTTTAAATATCTGCCGCTGAACTTCTATTGACCTATCCTTTAACCTCATTTGCCAATTCACTTTAGCAAGCTCTGCTTTCATATGCCCTCATAATTGTCCTTAATTAAGTTTAAAAGTCTTGACGCACTTGTTTCTCCCTCAAACTGAATGTAAATTTCAATTGTCTTATGATCACTGCTACCTAGGGGTATCTTCACGAGGAGGTTATCAATTAATCCTATCTTGTTGCTCAACACCAGTCTAGTACAGCCTGCCCTGTGGTTGGCTCCAGAATGTGCTGTTCTAAGAATCTATTCCAAAAACATTCTATGAACTCCTCATCTATATTACCTTTGTCCATCTGATGTTTCAGTCCTACATGTAGATTAAAATCCCCCATGATTATTGCTGTTCCTTTCTGCAAGCTCCCATTGTCTCTTCTTTTATATCCTGTCCTACTGTAGAGTTACAATTCAGAGGCCTGTACACCAGTCCCCACAAGTGACTTCTTGCCTTGATCATTCCTGATCTGTTTTGTTTCATATGCTCCCTGTTTACATACAGAACATTTAGTTTTGTCCTATTATTATTTCTGTAGAGTTTAGCCTTATCTGCTGATTTACTGTTAGATTTGTACTCTCTGTCCCTTCCTGTCACAGTCTGTTTATTATTTCCCATTTTAATACCTGTCTCTCTTGCCTTGTCTCTACTCCTTGATTTACCACATCTTCCCAAATTTGACCCCTTGCCCCACTATTCAGTTTAAAACCCTCTCTACTCCCCAAGTTATGCAGCTCGCGAGGATACCAGCCCCAGCACAGTTCAGGTGTACACCATCCCAAAGGCACAGATCCCACTTTTCCCAATACCGGTGTCAGTGCCCCACAAACCAGAACCCACTTGTCCCACATCAGTCTTTGAGTCACACATTCGTCTCCTCTAATCTTATTTGTCCTTTGCCAATGTGCACGTGCTCAGGTAATAATCCAGAAATTATTACCTTTGAGGCTCTGCTTCTTAATATTGTACCGAGTTCGTCATACTGACTATGCAAAGCCTCCTTCCTCATCCTACATGGACCACGACTACTGATCCTCCCCTCCCACTGCAAGTTCCTCTCCAGCCCAGAGCAGATGTCCTGAACCCTGCACTGGCAGGCAACACAGCCTTCTGGACTCTCGCTCTTTGCTACAGAGAACAGTATCAATCCCCCCTCACTATACTGTCCCCTACTATGACTACATTCCTTTATGCTCCGCCCACTTCAGTGGCTTCCTGTCCCATGGTGTCATGGTCAGTTTGTTCATCTACCCTGCAGCCCCCACTCTCATCCAAACAAACTGAGAGAACCTCAACCTGTCGGACAATTGCAGAGGCTCACACTCTTGCTCTCTGGGTCCCCTTACCTGTTACCCAGGAGTTCCCACATGCTGCAGCCTTGACATATCACCTGTCCTGTCATCCTTAATGTGTTTTAAATAATTACTTAATTATATTAATCACTTATTTATATTGCTTCTTATATCATTTATTAACTTTACCACCAATTTGTGTAGGAAGGATATGGAGAAGCTGGGATGGAGAAAAGGATGGATAGAGAGAAGGAGCGATAAAGAGAAGGAGAGAATAAGAGAAGGAGGGATAGAGAGAAGGAGGTATAGAGAGAAAGAAGGTTGGGAGAAAAACGATAGAGAGAATGAGGGAAGTTTGGAGGAGACAATTGATTTTAAGAGAGGAGTGTGACAAACGTCACAGTGGAGGGAATCAATTAGATGTGAAAGTGGGACCTATCAGATAACTGTGTTTGGCAAACTGTGTGTGAGAGAGAGAGAGGGAGAGGGAGAGAGGGAGAGAGGGAGAGAGAGAGGGAGAGGGAGAGAGAGAGAGAGGGACAGAGGGAGAGAGGGAGAGAGGGAGAGAGAGAGAGGAGAGAGGGAGAGGGAGA